>NC_136019.1:876672-886672 GCF_048128805.1 Centroberyx gerrardi | reverse complement strand
TAAAACTAAACTAAAAAACTAAAAGCAGGGACAGAACTGAGCCAATTCTCTCTCTTTAATTATTTAACATGTCAAAGTTTTAGCAGCAACAATCACACACACAACATCACATCACAACAATCAATTCAGTTCAATATAAAATATTATAAGTTGAATCTTCATGTGTGATGTCAGAGAAATAAACACACGCAGGTAAAACGCACCAAGTTTGAAAATTGAGTAAATTTGAGTTAATCGCAGACTGGGACAGGGACGATTATGTGAAAACCCCCATTCATTTTCCCCATAGAGAAATGTAGGCAGGCGAAGTACTGACATGTCTTTTTTTTTTCCATTTATGAGCCATTATTGCCTCATAATTAGCTAACTGTGGTTCCTCTACATGAAGACACAATACAGTCAAAGGCGTTTGTATCTAACTTCATAACTGATTGTCTTTCTATGTCTAAATATCTATATATATGTTTAGCTTCTCAAATGTGTGTGAATTCAGCTAACATCACTGTCTTGTTGTTAACACATCTGATTAGCACACTAGCTAACGTATCTAGCAGCAGCTAGCGTTAGCATGTTCACATTAACATCAGTGTGTTTGCTGGCTAGTTAGCTAGCTAACAGTTTGTTCAGGTTAACTGAGCTGACTCTTCTCAAGCTACAACTCAGAGTGTTTTGGAGTAGAGACTAGGGCTAAAGACAAGACAGTTTACTGTGTCACAGTAACCAAATCCACCTTATCACACTATTCACTTTTACTGAGAACGTTACTGAATGGATCTACAGCAGCGGTTCTCAACGTGGGGTCCGGGGACCACCGGGGGGTCCTTGAGGGGTTCCAGGGGTCCCCCAGCAAAATGATGAATTGTTAAACTTCAGCATCATTGTCCTTTGCCTTCTTTTCCTTCTTTTCCTTCCTTCCTTCTATCCTTCCTTCCTTCCTTCTTTCCTTCCTTCCTTCTTTCCTTCCTTCTTTCCTTCCTTCCTTCCATCCAAGGAAGGAAGGAAAGAAGGAAGGAAAGAAGGAAGGAAAGAAGGAAGGAAGGAAAAGAAGGAAAAGAAGGCAAAGGACAGAGCAAAGGAACTAAAGCAAACTCACTAAAGAAGATAACACAATTAGAGAATGTAGAAGAATGATTGTTTTGATCATAGTTTCTCTGTCATCTCTCTACCTACGATACAGATAGTGATGGGATTCTGGACAAAATCACATCTGATGATAAAAATATTCTCAGATTTGGGTCAAGGAGACAAAATCTCATCAAATGGGGGTCCGTGGCTCTAATGTGGACTACTTTTGGGGTCCTTGATATGAAAAAGGTTGAGAATCACTGATCTACAGCCACACCACAGCAAGCTGACTCAGCTGCTCTCTGATTTAAACTTTATTAACTAACACACAGTTCTACAGATTTAAACTTTATTAACTAACACACAGTTCTCCATGTTCCCCCATCATGGAGACTCAGCTGGTTGAGAGGAGGTTGATGATGAAACTGTAAAAAACATCACAATTTTCCACTCTGTCAGCTCCATGATCTGATGACTATTGGGAGAAAAAACAAACTGTTTGAAGCTGTCAAACCATTTATATTTTAAGACAAATCTTATCATGCCAATAAAGCTCTTTGAACTGAATTGAATTGAACGAGAGAGAGAGAGAGAGAGAGAGAGAGAGAGAGAGAGAGAGAAATGAAAGCAAGCCACTCTCTCTCACACTCATTAAAGTTTAGATAGATGCTATCTTTGACAGAGGAACGTGCATATTTTTACCATCAAAGGACACACACACACACACACACACACATCCCAGGCGGTCAAAGCCAATCTATTTGCATAATGATTAACAGAAACCTACTGACGCACACATCAGCTGTATGTCTGGTTAACATTTACATACACACACACACACACACACACACACACAGAGAGAGACTGTCACTAACAGACTTACATACTCATAAACTCATTAGTAACACACACAAACTCATTATTAAAGGAAAATCCCCCTAAAACTCTTTAACTGAAAACAGTTATTGTTGATGTATTTTTCATCCCTGTCTCCATTAGTTGTGTTTTTCTTCCTGGTGGATAACCGGCCAATCGTAGACGAGGTGACATCACCTCCAGATATTTCCCAGCAGCTACAGTGGAGTTTGATATGAGAAAATGTTTCAGGATGTAAAACATCAGCGGTAAACGTCAGGTTTTGGTGTCAGTCCCTCAGAATCAAAGAGCGAGGGCTTCTTTCTAGAGCCGCCATTTTGCACCGAGAGACGTTCAACAATCATACAGGGAGAAATCCATCGTAGAAGAGGAGAGAGACCAGTTTCTCCACCACAGGAGCAGGAGAGAGACCAGAATGCACTGCAGCAGCAGGAGAGAGACCAGAATGCACTGCAGGAGCAGGAGAGACAGGATGGGGTTTGAGGAAGTGACTGGAAACTGTTGCTCTTCGCTATCTCTCTCTCCGCCTACATGTTAACCCACAGCTGAATGCAGCAGGTTCAGGCCCGTTCTCTCGGGACTGTCGAAAGGCATTCTGGGAAACGTAGGAAATCACTGACTGCGGTAGAAGTAGACAGGTTGAGGGAAAGTGGGTTCACCAAAAAAGTAAATTACAACATTTCATCGAAGGGTGGATTTCTCCTTTAAGATGCTTTATAACTTATAATTCAAGTAAAATTTCCTCTTCCTCTTCCTCCTCATCCTCCTCTTCCTCCTCTTCCTCCTCTTCCTCCACCTCTTCCTCCTCCTCTTCCTCCTCTTCCTCTTCCTCCTCCTCCTCTTCCTCCACCTCTTCCTCCTCCTCCTCCTCCTCCTCCTCTTCCTCTTCCTCCTCTTCCTCCTCCTCCTCTTCCTCGACCTCTTCCTCCTCCTCCTCCTCTATTTCTTCCTCCTCCTCCTCCTTCTCCACCGCTTCCTCCTATTCCTCCTCCTCCACCTCCTCCTATTCCTCCTCCTCCACCTCCACTTCCTCCTCCACCTCCTCCTCCTCTTCCTCCTCTTCCTCCTCCACATTTGTGATTTGTGGCAGAGGAAAAACAGTTAACAACTTGCTGGTGTCTACAGCCAACATCAAGCTAACTTCACTCCAGTCACATAGCTAGAGTGCAACAAGTTCAGGCTCCATCTATGAGTGTTGTTGAAAGGCATTCTGGGAAACGTAGGAAATCACTAACTGCAGTAGAAGTAGACGAGGCTGGTTGAGGAAAAGTGGGTTCACCAAAAAAAGTAAATTACAACACTTCATCACAAAATATCAGAGGGGAGTTTCCCTTTAACACAAACACACACACACACACACACACACACACACACACATCTTACATGCAGGAGGTCGAGCGAGCATTCAGACTTCAGATACACATGTTTTCTCTCTCTCCCTGTCACTCACTTTCACACACACACACACACACACACACACACACACACACACACACACACAGAAAAACACACACACAAAAGCAACAGCTGCAAAGTCACTGAAATGCAGGGAGGGAGTGAGAGAGAAAGGGTGATAAAGTGAGAGAGAGAGAGCGAGAGAGAGAGAGAGAGAGAGAACAGCTGCTGTGAGGCCTCGGCTATAAATAATAGCACAAGTCAACACACACCCACACACACACAAACAAACAAAATGTGAATCTTTTATCTTGATGCTGAATAAATCGATGATGAAGAAAGAAAGAGAGAGAGAGAGAGAGAGAGAGAGAGCGGTAGAACGAGGTAGAAAGTGAGGCAGAGCAAAGCAGAGAGAGAGAGAGAGAGAGAGAGAGGTGGTGAGTTTGTAATGAAAGTGAGAGACAAGACATACCACAGAGAGCAGAACGACGCCACACACACACACACACACACACACACACACACACACACACAGGTCCTACCCGGGTTTAAATGGGTTGTTGGGGTCGGCCATGTTGGAAGACGTTGGCGGTCCGCTGGTCAGAGAGAGAAAACACACTGACTGTCTTCAGCTGAGATACTCTCTCTCTCTCTCTCTCTCTCTCTCTCTCTCTCTCCCTCTCTCTCTCTCTCTCTCTCTCTCTCTCTCTCTCTCTCTCTCTCTCTCTCTCCCTCTCTCTCTCCCTCTCTCTCTCCCTCTCTCTCTCTCTCTCTCATCTCTCTCTCCTCTCTCTCTCTCTCTCTCTCTCTCTCTCTCTCAGCTGTTGATTTCCATCTCCGGCTGAAGTCGACACCGCTGCTGGTTAATGGAGGTTAAAGGTCACGAACCACAAAAGGAAGATTCTTCAAGATTTGGTTCTATATGGAACCATATCCACTATAAAGGTTCTAGGTAGGGAGATTTTTCTTATATTGTTATATTTTTTTGTTTTATTTCTGCTTTATTTCTGCTTCAATAAACGTCTTTGAAACTGTTATCGTTCCATTATTCTTTTAGATATAAAACATTTTCATATAACACACTTCAAAACTTTTACGTTGAGATCATAGACTGTAAAGAACAGACGGAGTAGTGAGTGTTCTTCACCACAGGTTTCTGAAGGGCCGTTTTGAAGCCAAAAGATCGGGTTTACGATCGCCGCCATGTTGACATTTTTTGGCGCCGGAGCAGCCAGAGTGAAGCTCCGCCTGCTATTGGTCCAGAATCTACGACCTGTTGCTCACTGGACAGGCGACCTGTCAATCACTAGGAAAACAACCCCCAGTTTTATATCCATTATATCCCGTTAATGACGCACTTATTTTGAAAATCGCCATTAAGGACACACATTAGAAGAAGTGAAATTACTGAGACCAAAACCTCTCGTCGAAAAAATGTATTGACTTTGAATTTGGGTTGTGGTCCCATTGACTTGCATGGAGGTCAAATTTTTTGTACCGTTCCAATTTTTTGGATCGTAGGAAGGAAGGAAAGAAGGAAGGAAGGAAGGAAGGAAAGAAGGAAGGAAGGAAGGAAGGAAGGAAGGAAGGAAGGAAGGACAGAAGGAAGGAAGGAAAAGAAGGAAAAGAAGGCAAAGGACAGAGCAAAGGAAGGAAGGAAGGAAGGATGAAGGAAGGAAGGAAGGAAGGAAATGAAGGCAAAGGTCAGAGCAAAGGAAGGAAGGAAGGAAGGAAGGGAGGAAGAACGGAAGGAAGGAAGGAAGGAAGGAAGGAAGGAAAGACGGAAAGAAGGACAGAAGGAAGAAGGAAAGAAGAAGGAAGGAAAAGAAGGAAAAGAAGGCAAAGGACAGAGCAAAGGAAGGAAGGAAGGAAGGAAGGAAGGAAGGAAATGAAGGCAAAGGTCAGAGCAAAGGAAGGAAGGAAATGAAGGCAAAGGTCAGAGCAAAGGAAGGAAGGAAGGAAGGGAGGAAGAACGGAAGGAAGGAAGGAAAGACGGAAGGAAGGAAAGAAGGAAGGAAGGAAAAGAAGGAAAAGAAGGCAAAGGACAGAGCAAAGGAAGGAAGGAAGGAAGGAAGGAAATTAAGGCAAAGGTCAGAGCAAAGGAAGGAAGGGAGGAAGGAAGGGAGGAATGAAGGAAGGAAGGAAAGAAGGAAGGAAGGAAGGAAGGAAGGAAGGAAAGAAGGAAAGAAGGAAAATAAGGCAAAGGACAGAGCAAAGGAAGGAAGGATGGAGGAAGGAAGGAAATTAAGGCAAAGGTCAGAGCAAAGGAAGGAAGGAAGGAGGAAGAAGGAAGAAGGATGGAAGGAAGGAAGGAAAGAAGGAAGGAAGGAAGGAAATGAAGGCAAAGGTCAGAGCAAAGGAAGGAAGAAGGAAAAGAAAGAAACGAAGGCAAAGGACAGAGCAAAGAAGGAAGGAAGGAAGGAAGGGAGGAAGGAAGGGAAGGAAGGATGGAAGGAAGGAAGGAAAGAAGGAGGAAGGAAGGAAATGAAGGCAAAGGTCATAGCAAAGGAAGGAAGGAAGGAAGGAAGGAAATTAAGGCAAAGGTCAGAGCAAAGGAAGGAAGGGAGGAAGGAAGGGAGAATGGAAGGAAGGAAGGAAAGAAGGAAGGAAGGAAGGAAGGAAGGAAGGAAAGAAGGAAGAAAGGAAAAGAAGGAAAAGAAGGCAAAGGACAGAGCAAAGGAAGGAAGGAAGGATGGAAGGAAGGAAGGAAATTAAGGCAAAGGTCAGAGCAAAGGAAGAAGGAAGGAAGGGAGGAAGGAAGGGAAGAAGGACGGAAGGAAGGAAGGAAAGAAGGAAGGAAGGAAAGACGGAAGGAAGGACAGAAGGAAGGAAGGAAGGAAAATAAGGAAAAAAAGGCAAAGGACAGAGCAAAGGAAGGAAGGAAGGAAGGGAGGAAGGAAGGGAGGAAGGATGGAAGGAAGGAAGGAAGGAAAGAAGGAAGGAAGGAAGGAAGGAAAGATGGAAGGAAGGACAGAAGGAAGGAAGAAAGGAAAAGAAGGAAAAGAAGGCAAAGGACAGAGCAAAGGAAGGAAGGAAGGAAGGAAGGAAGGGAGGAAGGAAGGGAGGAAGGATGGAAGGAAGGAAGGAAAGAAGGAAGGAAGGAAGGAAATGAAGGCAAAGGTCAGAGCAAAGGAAGGAAGGAAGGAAAAGAAAGAAACGAAGGCAAAGGACAGAGCAAAGGAAGGAAGGAAGGAAGGAAGGGAGGAAGGAAGGGAGGAAGGAAAAGAAGGCAAAGGACAGAGCAAAGGAAGGAAGGAAGGAAATTAAGGCAAAGGTCATAGCAAAGGAAGGAAGGAAGGAAAAGAAGGAAACTAGGGCAAAGGAGTAGGAGCAGAGTGAAGGAAGGAAGGAAGCTCCTCGATGTTATTTAAGGAGTCAGTAGTTCTATACTAAAGCACACACACACTTGGCATGCAGAGAATGTGCTCAACAGCTGTGTGTGTGTGTGTGTGTGTGTGTGTGTGTGTGTGTGTGTGTGTGTGAGAGAGAGAGAGAGAGAGAGAGTTACTGAGTGTGTACAGTGTGTTACTGGGTCTTCAGTAGATAGCCAGCCCCCTCTAGTGTAACAGACCGGTACTAAACTACACTCACCTAGAAATAGACTCAACCTTACCTTTGTTGTGATGTCACAGACCAGCTGCTGTATTATGACCTCACAGTGACGACCCCGATAAAGCTATTAACAAACAATTGCCTTTAATATCACTTTTCTTCTTTAATATCACTTTTCTTCTTTAATATCACTTTTTTTTTTACTTGCCATCATTTCTTAATATTTAGTTTTGTTCACTGTCTTATTCGTGGGTATTGCAATTCATGTGTTTATTTACTATGTAAAGTATCTTTGAGTAGCTACTGAGAAAAGCGCTATATAAATAAAACATATTATTATTATTATTTTCTGCAGAATAATTGGGAGATCCATTTAAATTTGTCTCGGACACAACAGTGCCTGCTGTATAAAATAGGCCTACACATAAATACACATCACTTGTCTGCACATATAAAAACATAACCACATGCCTAGTTCATGCATACATACGATATGTACATACATGTCTATACGCATACTACATCATTCTGTCATTTTCTTTCTATGTAGGAGACGACTTCAAAATAAACGCTGAACTAGAACTAGAAGGCCTGTGGAGAGCGGCTGCCGACTGCTACGAGGGACGCGCCGCCATGTTGGAAGAACGATGACAAAAGGAAAGAGTGTGTAACGTTATCAGGTCGTCCCACCTGACAAACCAAAGGAAGCCTCTTGTTTCTGCGTGGCGGCGGGAGAAAACAGATCAGGGAGGAAGAGGGTGGCGACGTTACGGTCTTTCCTCCAACATGGCGGCGCGTCCCTTGTAACCGCTGGCAACCACCGCTCTGAGCGTTGCGTACAGGTCCTTGAATTGACAATTACCAAAAATCTTTATATGTTTGAAACAGCATGATGTTTCTGTAATTGACACAAATGGTATTAAGTATTCAGATCTTTTACTTAAGTAAAAGTAGAAATACCACAGTATAAAAATACTATGTTACAAGTAAAAGTCCTGCATTCAAAATGTTACTTAAGTAAAAGTACAAAAGGATTAGCATCAAAATGTACTTAAAGCAACAAAAGTACTCATTATGCAGAATGGCCCATTTCAGAATAATACAGTATATATTATATTATTGAATTATAATTATTGATGCATTAATGTGTAAGCATCACTTTAATGTTGCAGCTGGAAAAGGTGGGGCTGATTTCCACTACTGCTGGGTAGCTTACAGTAATCTATAATAATACATCACAATTTATTAGTTGATTATATTTTGTATTAATAATCTGAATCTGCAAAGTAACTAGTAACTTAAGTTATCAAATAAAGGTAGTGGAGTAAAAAGTACAATATTTCCCTCTGAAATGTAGTGGAGTAGAAGTATAAAGCAGCATAAAATGGTAATACTCAAGTAAAGTACGAGTAGGCTACCTCAAAATTGTACTTAAGTACAGTATTTGAGTAAATGTACTTAGTTACTTTCCACCTCTGGGTCTGACCAAGTCAATTTTGTCAAGTCTCAAGTCTAAATGTAGAACAGCAAGTCAAGTCAGAACAAATCAAGAGTCCAGTATCAATTTAATATCTTAAAGAAAACTAAATATCTAGGACTTTTCAATGCAATATGGTTTTAATAGGATAAAAACTTGGTAAGAGCATCATGAGTTTGATTTCTATAATCAGTTTCAACTTCAATAAATTCAATCATTCCATACAAATTCAGAAAACAGAATTTAAATTCAGTCGTCCGCTGGAACAAATCTCATCACTTTCAATCTAAGTCATTTACACAAACACAAGATCTCAAGTCAAGACTTTAGAAACCTTTTCAAGTCATCAGAGTACAAGTCAGAGTCAAGTCCCAAGTCACCAGAACCCAAGTCAAGTCCAGTCTCAAGTCTTCTCTTCATGCAGCAAGTCAAGTCTCAAGTGATTCAAACAGTCATGTGACTCAAGCCCCCACCTCTGCTAATTCAGGTCTTGAAACACCATTGGGTGTGGGCCGAGTAATCGATGAGTCATTGTTGACCAGTAACCATATCAACCCACTGATGCATTATGGTCTGTTTGTGAAGGGAAAATGTGACTTATTTCCCCTTTAAACACTGTGATGGACACCCAGCTACTGCCATGACTCTTCCTTTTCCTCTAATGGAGGACAAATGTTTACATAATCGACATGGTAAATCATTTGTAATGAATTTGAATTTGAATTTAATTTTTAAACAATTTTACTAATGGGCATAGTGGGAATAATTTTAACTGCTAACGCTAGCTGCTAGTCACATGTAGACTCAGTAAATTAGAGAGCTGCGGCTGCTGGTTAACAACAAGTCTCTGTCTGACAGAAGAGACACTCACAGATAAAGCTGCTTTATAGAGTGGCTGTTTGGCTCGTAAACTCTCTTTCTCTGCCAATCTTTACATTCAGTTCACATCAATCAATCGATTAATCGACGTGCAACTTTCTAGGGACATAAAATCTAGACTTCCAAGCATTTGCCCACTGTTAGAGACCCTTCTTCAAGCCGTTATTTTAAATTTTGGTCTTTTTTGGTGAAAGGTTTTAGGGTTTTTTCTCACGGTTTCCCTCCAGTCTACGGACAAGCCCGAGCGCGGCCGAACCCCCAGGTGAGTCACATCGTCAGCGCGTGAGGTGAGTCAGCAGGGCGGGGCGGGAGCCAGATACGGGCATGTGCGGGAGCGCCACCGGAAGCGGTCGCACCATACTTGGGTGTGTTCTGGGCGGGAGGAAGGGAGGCGCGAGGACCCAGCGGCTCTCCGCTTTCCACACAAGACCGAAACCTGGAGCGCGCGCGCGCGCGCATAGCTAATGAGACAGACGGAAAGAGAGAGGGAGGGAGGAGGAGGAGAAGAAGAAGAAGAAGTTTGGAGGGCGAAAAGTGACGAGATTTGAGTCGAGGAAGTTAAATTCTCCTGTTTCGAACGGGTAAGTTTGATTTTATTCGGGTTCACGCGCAAGAAACAATCTGTTTGGTTTACGGTTTAAAGTATTTTATGGAGGTGGAAAGCAGAAACGCGGTGTACCGTCCGACAGGTGTGTGTTTCTTTCTGTTCCTGTGTTTGTGTTTGTGTGTGTGTGTGTGTGTGTGTGTGTGTGTGTG
>NC_136019.1:869172-874172 GCF_048128805.1 Centroberyx gerrardi | reverse complement strand
CTCTGTTTCTCATGGTCTCTCTCTCTATTTCTCATGGTCTCTCTCTATTTCTCATGGTCTCTCTCTCTATTTCTCATGGTCTCTCTCTCTATTTCTCATGGTCTCTCTCTATTTCTCATGGTCTCTCTCTCTCTATTTCTCATGGTCTCTCTCATTCTATATTTTTCAATTGAATAACTTTATTGTCAGAAACAACATAATTGAAGCTCGTAGCAACCGATAATATAATAACTTGTCAACATGTAATAAAACGTCTTTCTAAATGGGTCAAACATGTAAAGAAACCTATTATTATAATGTTTTTTCCTGATAATGTGATACATTGTTACATCAACTGCCAATTATTTCATTATCAGAGGTGTAACTTTTTCTAATTGAGACAGTGTCAGCCTGAAGATGTTATCACATTATGTGGCGGTTTACCAGAATAACAGGTTTTATTACATTTTCAACCAATTTAAAGGGACATTTTATTGCATTTTGATGAGTTGTTACATTATCTGACGTTTATGACATTTATCAGACTCAACAGAGCGGTTTACAAGATGCAAATGAAAGAAAAACAGTTTGTACATTTAAGACGTTTTGAGCTGATAATGAGGTTTGAGAGCATGAACTGTACAGCAGCACATAATCAGTAATGTATAGAATATTATGTACAGCTGAGATCAGATAGGAGCAGAGAGAGCAAGAGGTCAAAGGTCACAGAGAGAGTTACATCATTCTCAAAATCTGAGAAGAGGAGGAGGAGGATGATGAAGGCTCCTGACGTTCTGCTGCATAACAGAGAAGCTGCAGGGTTATCATCTGATCTCAGAGCAGCTGGATGGAGACACTTCTGTTATATCTGTTAATGACAGTTGTTAGTTTGAAAATCTTTTGAAAAGTGTAATTAGCTGCTGAGGCCAAAACCTCTTGTGGAAAAAATGTAATTGACTTTATATTTTGATCAGAAGTTGGGTTGTGGTCCGTTTTGGGGTCTTTTTTTGGAGCTGGACTCTAGCGGACGTTAGAGGATCGGATTCAAAATTCACTTTAGGCGCTTGGTTACATCATCACACGGCCATCTTGGCAGAAAAATAACCATATTGTTAGGAAATGCTCTCTCTCTCTCTCTCTCTCTGTCTCCCTCCCTCTCTCTCTCTCTCTCTCTCCCTCCCTCTCTTCCTCTCTCTCTCTCTCTCTCCCTCCCTCTCTTCCTCTCTCTCTCTCTCTCTCCCTCTCTCTCTTTCTCCCTCCCTCCCCTCTCTCTCTCTCTCTCTCTCTCTCTCTCTCTCTCTCTCGGTGGTGAGTTTGTAATGAAAGTGAGAGACAAGACACACACAGAGAGCAGAACGACACACACACACACACACACACACAGGTCCTACCTGGGTTTAAATGGGTTGTTGGTGTCGGCCATGTTGGAAGACGTTGGCGGTCCGCTGGTCAGAGAGAGAAAACACACTGACTGTCTTCAGCTGAGATATTCTCTCTCTCTCTCTCTCACTCTCTCTTTCTCTATTTTCACACATATCTCTTTTCCTCTCTCTCCGCTGTAATTGCACCCTCCTCAGACTTGTTAGCTGTTCCGCCTCGCCTCAGTGTGTGTGTGTGTGTGTGTGTGTGTGTGTGTGTGTGTGTGTGTGTTTGTAAATGGTATTGACAAAGTGTATAGTTACCGATGGAATTAACAGAAAATGTGTGTGTGTGTGTGTAGTCACCCATGGCGTATTAACAGAAGGTGTGTGTTTAGTCACCTGTGGCATTAGAACAGACAGTGTGTGTGTGTGTGTGTGTGTGGGGGGGGGGTGGGGGGTGGGGGGGGTGGGGGTGTGTCTGCTTCTCAAGGAGTGCCTTCCTCAGGTTACTAAAAGTCAAACACTCGTTATTCAGTTCACAACATCCTGGTTCCTGGTGTGTGTGTGTGTGTGTGTGTGTGTGTGTGTGAGAAGTCTGAACTCGATGACTGGAGCGATAGGAGACTGATCAGATCCTGCAGATATCAGTAGATCTCAGTAGAAATCAGGTAGAAACAGTGGCAGTGTCAGCAGGCGGTTACAGAGAGCGTCCCGTACCTGACGGGTCACGGGTTCGATCCCCGCTGCCTGTGGAGCGAGGCACCGAACCCCCCCCCCCCCTGGAGCCTCAGATAAATGACCTCAGTTCATTTTACAGGAGACCCACTTTACCGCAGAAGGTTCATTAGAGCAGTGTTCGCTTTTTTTGATTCAATAATCAATAATTCACACAACATAAAGGACAAGAGGAGTCGGCTCAAATCCCTGAAATGAAACGCCGCTCGCAAAAGATTCAGAATCAGCTTTGTGATGTTTTTTTTTTTGTTGTTGATCCATTGCAGGTTTTGTCGTAAACAGCTTCCAACAATAACAACAACAATAAGACTGTGATTTACTGTGGAATAGTTGTATTACTACTATAGCTAATAGTATTTGTTAAATGTGACTATTTTTAGGTATTTGTATGTCTACAGACTGTAATATACCACAAGTATCTTTCTAATGGGACACTAAAAGGTATAAAGAGAGACAGGTAGCATGGCTAGCTAGTTAGCTACTGGTAGCATGGCTAGCTAGTTAGCTTTTAGCATCTGGATGGAGCTGTTACCTACTGAATTTACTTGAAATAACTTGTGTGTGTGTAAATATTCCAACAAGTTTGTGTCTGTTATGTTTTTCCAGGTTTGTGCTGAATCATCCTGACCAGACCGGACCTATCGATCATCGCTACCTTCTCTTTGACCTGACCAATCAATTTCTGATACTGGAATATTGATCTATACCTCGGCAGCCCTGACCAATCGATGGCCTGACCAGAGCAAAACAATCAATCACTGCCACTGGATTATTGATTACGCCCGGACCGGGCCAGAGAAATCAATACTAGATAAACGAATACTGATTGCACCCGGATCACACCAGACCTGACCTATTGATTGCTGAATTGATACTGGATTATTGATTACACCTGAACCAGGCCAGAGCAATCGATAGAGGAATATTCGTCAAACCTTCAACCAGAAGCTCCTAGAAACCTCTAGAAATGACAAAAGCAACACAGCAAAGTTTGTCCTTATTGGTCAGCTGACGCATTACTAAGACTCGGATTGGCTGAGCAAGCATCAGCAGTTCTTATTGGTTGAGAGTTCATCAGGGCTTTCTGATTGGTAGAAGAGTCATCAATAGACTTCCTAATTGGTTCAGCGATTGTTGAACCACTGCCTGTGTGTGTGTGTGTGTGTGTGTGTGTGTGTGTGTGTGTGTGTGTGTATAAACCTACAAATGGCTGCCTCAGAACTGATCAGGGACAACGACGATTGCCCCGCCCATGTGGAAGTTACCGTGACAACAGCGGATCCCCCTCCTACTCCAGCTCCTCATCTGTCCAGGGTCGCCAACGGCAACCCGGCCCGCCTCTCCTCCTCGCCGCCCTCGCCTCCCACGGCGACCGACGACGCCCGCGACGGCAACAAGTGCGGCGACCGCACGAACGCCGCCAGCAGCATTATCAAACAGAGCCGTCTGATTCGCTCGCTGCATAACGGACTGAAACGCCACCGCGACTACATTAAAATCACCGTGCCGGAAGAACGGGCCAACCGGCTGCCGAAGGAGTGGTGGAAGACGGGCGTGGCCTTCCTCTACGCCTTGTTCAACCTGTTCTTCACCACCGTCATCATCACCTTCGTCCACGAGAGAGTGCCGGACAAGTCGGTCAGCCCGCCGCTGCCCGACAAGTTCTTCGACTACGTGGACCGAGTTCCCTGGGCGTTCACCGTCACCGAGGTCAACGGGCTGATCCTGGTCGGGCTCTGTTCGTCCAGTGGATCTTCCTCAAACACAAGTAAGAGATCAGTAGTGGGGAGTAGTAGTAGTTGCAATGGTGGTGATAGTAGTAGTATTAGTAATTGCAGTAGAGCAGTCATGGTAGTCGCAGTGGCAGTAGTAGTCGTAGTAGCAACTGCAGTAGTAGTAGTAGTCATTATAGTAGTTGCAGTAGTACTCCTAGCAGTAATTGCAGTAGTAGTAGTCGTAATAGTTGTTGCAGTAGTAGTCATGGCAGTTGCAGTAATAGAAGTAGTCGTAGTAGTATTTGCAGTAGCAGTAGTAGTAGCAATTGCAGTAGTAGTCATAGTAGTAGTTGCAGCAGTAGTAGGCATAGTAGTAATTGCAGTAGTAATAGTAGTAGTTGTCGTAATTGCAGTAGTAGTAGTAGTAGTAGTAGTAGTAGTAGTAGTATTTGCAGTAGTAGTAGTCATGGTAGTCGCAGTGGCAGTAGTAGTCATAGTAGCAACTGCAGTAGTAGTAGTAGTAGTCATTATAGTAGTTGCAGTAGTAGTCATGGTAGTTGCAGTAATAGAAGTAGTCGTAGTAGTATTTGCAGTAACAGTAGTAGTAGTAAACTGCAGTAGTAGTCATGGCAGCAACTGCAGTAGTAGTAGTAGTAGTCATTATAGTAGTTGCAGAAGTAGTCATGGTAGTTGCAGTAGTACTCCTAGCAGTAATTGCAGTAGTAGTAGTTGCAGTAGTAGTAATTGTAGTAGTAGTCATGGCAGTTGCAGTAATAGAAGTAGTCGTAGTAGTATTTGCAGTAACAGTAGTAGTAGTAATTGCAGTAGTAGTCATGGCAGTTGCAGTAATAGAAGTAGTCGTAGTAGTATTTGCAGTAACAGTAGTAGTAGTAATTGCAGTAGTAGTCATGACAGTTGCAGTAATAGAAGTAGTCGTAGTATTTGCAGTAGCAGTAGTAGTAGCAATTGCAGTAGTAGTAGTAGTAGTAGTCATTATAGTAGTTGCAGTAGTACTCCTAGCAGTAATTGCAGTAGTAGTAGTCGTAATAGTAGTTGCAGTAGTAGTCATGGCAGTTGCAGCAATAGAAGTAGTCGTAGTAGTATTTGCAGTAGCAGTAGTAGTAGTAGCAATTGCAGTAGTAGTCATAGTAGTAGTTGCAGCAGTAGTAGGCATAGTAGTAATTGCAGTAGTAATAGTAGTAGTTGTCGT